>NC_053164.1:24803070-24833070 GCF_016835505.1 Polypterus senegalus
TCCCCTGATCATCCTTGAGATGTTTCTGCAGCTTAATTGGAGTCCACCTTTGGTAAATTCAGTTGATTTGACATGATTTGGAAAGGCACACACCTGTCTATAGAAGGTCCCACAGTTGACAGTTCATGTCAGAGCACAAACCAAGCATGAAGTCAAAAGAATTGTCTGTAGACCTCCGAGACAGGATTGTCTCGAGGCACAAATCAGGTTACAGAAAAATTTCTGCTGCTTTGAAGGTCCCAATGAGCACAGTGGCCTTTATCATCCGCAAGTGGAAGAAGTTCGAAACCACCAGGACTCTTCCTAGAGCTGGCCGGCCATCTAAACTGAGCGATCGGGGGAGAAGGGCCTTAGTCAGGGAGGTGACCAAGAACCCGATGGTCACTCTGTCAGAGCTCCAGAGGTCCTCTGTGGAGAGAGGAGAACCTTCCAGAAGGACAACCATCTCTGCAGCAATCCACCAATCAGGCCTGTATGGTAGAGTTGCCAGACGGAAGCCACTCCTTAGTAAAAGGCACATGGCAGCCCGCCTGGAGTTTGCCAAAAGGCACCTGAAGGACTCTCAGACCATGAGAAACAAAATTCTCTGGTCTTATGAGACAAAGATTGAATTCTTTGGTGAGAATGCCAGGCGTCACGTTAGCAGGAAACCAGGCACCGCTCATCACCAGGCCAATACCATCCCTACAGTGAAGCATGGTGGTGGCAGCATCATGCTGTGGGGATGTTTTTCAGCAGCAGGAACTGGGAGACTAGTCAGGATAAAGGGAAATATGACTGCAGCAATGTACAGAGACATCCTGGATGAAAACCTGCTCCAGAGCTCTCTTGACCTCAGACTGGGGCGACAGTTCATCTTTCAGCAGGACAACGACCCTAAGCACACAGCCACGATATCAAAGAAGTGGCTTCAGGACAACTCTGTGAATGCCCTTGAGTTGCCCAGCCAGAGCCCAGACTTGAATCCAATTGAACCTCTCTGGAGAGATCTTAAAATGGCTGAGCACCGACGCTTCCCATCCAACCTGATGGAGCTTGAGAGGCGCTGCAAAGAGGAATGGGCGAAACTGGCCAAGGATAGGTGTGCCAAGCTTGTGGCATCATATTCAAAAAGACTTGAGGCTGTAATTGCTGCCAAAGGTGCATCAACAAAGTATTGAGCAACGGCTGTGAATACTTATGTACATGTGATTTCTCAGCTTTTTTATTTTTAATAAATTTGTAAAAACCACAAGTTAACTTTTTTCATGTTGTCATTATGGGGTGTTGTGTGTAGAATTCTGAGGAAAAAAATGAATTTATTCCATCTTGGAATGAGGCTGTAACATAACAAAATGTGGAAAAAGTGATGCGCTGTGAATACTTTCCGGATGCACTGTATATGTGTGTATATATATGTACATACATATACACACACACACGTTTTGTTATGTTTCAATATTTGTCCTTATGATTGAATGTTAAGCAACCTTACAACCTGTGGGTGGAAATTATTCCTTAGTCTACTAGTGAAAGTGCCAATTGCCCTGTACCATTTGCAAGTCTAAGTCTTTTCAAGTCTAAGTAATTTATTTTATGGTTTTGTTTTTATTTTACACCTTCATCTCTCACAAACTTGATGTGATACAGCAATTTTGTTGCCAGATTTTGGATTCAGATTTATCCAATCTATAAAGAACACCTCAAATTTTTGATACAATTGGCAAAAAAAAACTTCTTTGCAGATGAGTGTAACCTTTCTAAAGGTCTCAGAGAGCTCTGTTGATGCACACTTCAGCAACAAAGAATAAACCAGACTTAATGCCTGAGTTAGGTTTAAATATGACAGGTCCTCTGTAATGATGTGCGAATCATTTGCACCTGATCTGGTGCAGCTGGTTCACATGTATAGTATCTTAGGTAGTGGCACATGTAAGGTTATCCTTACTTTTTTCCACATGCAAAATTTGCATTTATGTTTATTTAAATTATACAGTGAACTACAAAATGTAAATGTGGCATTATGTTTGTTATATCACCTTTATCTATAGATACTGTTTACACGAAACGTACATCTTGATATGGCCACATTTGCTAAAAAACAAAAAACATTTCTTGGGGTGTACTGTATATACTGGTGTGTGTAAGTATAATACAGTGTAGTTGCAAATACATTGTATGTAATTATGTATATACTGTATGTTGCATGCTAAGTCATTCTCTACTTACTTTTTTGTATTTTTGTCAACTGTTCAGAAACACCATAAATGTACATACTTGACTAGAATGTAAGAACATTAGAAGTGTAAAAATCAAGAAGAAATTATTAAGTAAATCAAGCCCAGCGTCATCTAGATAATTTTAAAGAGTTGTTACAGTTTTGATCTTGCCTACATAACTTGGTAGTTTATGAGGTGTGGCTATTAAATAACAAGACTGGGCTTCTGTGGAAAGAACTGCATCACACAGGCTGGAACTGGATGGGGGGACATTGACCCTGGACAAGCATAAACAAGCCCTGCATGTTTCGATTAATTTTCCCACGCAAAAGAAAAAAACACATTAACGTGAACTAATAATGAAAATTAATCACTTCAAAAATGGGCAATTTATCATTTTGAAAGTTTTGATTAGATTGGACAAGACAGCTACCAAAAAATTTTTAAATGCCACCTGAGGTGTACTGTGAAGAATACATGTCTCATGCACATGTGTTCAAGGGGCACAAAGAATTTTTTTTATGTTGAGAGGATGACGAAGACGATAAACATCCTGGATGCCCACACACATTAAAAAACTTACAGGAATGTGCAAGAAGTCCAAGAAATCATGAAATGATTGATGACTTAAAATCGGAGTGATTGCAGAAATGGTCCATTGTCAGGCAAATTTTACTTCTTTGAACATGTTCTGGCCAAACAATTGGCCACGGTTGTGGGAAATAAGTTTCATCCTTCATCAGAACAACACATTAACCCACTCTGCAATCTCAGTGAAGTAGGCTTTGGCCTCCCTACGCACCAGACCTAGTTCCATGTAATTTTTTTTTCCAAATGTCAAGTCTGAACTCAGATCAAATACTGAGGTGAGGCAGATAATGGAGCTGCTGAGACAACTGATGAACGATAACCTGCAGCAATGCATTGATCAGAGGAAACCCAGAATGCAGCTGTATGTAGATGAAGGAAGGGAGTAATGAAAGGAAAAGGAGTTGAAATGTACGCTGTCTTCTTTAAAGTTAAGTTAAAGCATCAGTCTCATTATTTAATAGCCATACTTCAAATTAAAGTTTTAAACAACTTTCTTAGTGAAGATATACTTACAGGGTTAAATGCTAAATGCACTTCCCCTTGTTTTCCACTGGTGTCTTCAAGTATATGCTTCACAATGTAACTGAATAAATTCTGTTGGATTAACTTTCTTACTGTTCTTGAGAATTTTCAAGATTTGGATTAGGTTACTTGTTCATACACCATCTCTGATTGCCACCTAATCATATAGATTACAGATACCTGATGTCATGGTATAGTGGTACCGGGTTTATACTGACTCTGAGGGACTCTTTCTGTGCATTTCAATGTACAACACTATACTGCACTTTGTACTCTCCATACGCATTTATTCTTGTGTGGACAATTCTTGATCCTTCTCAAATTTCTTTTTATGACTTCTTTTCTCTCCCTATATATATATATATATATATATATATATATATATATATATTTTTTTTTTTCTTTCTTACTTTTCTTTCTTTTTTTTTTATACAGGTGTCCCTGGTGAGCCTTTACCAGTGGACAGCGAGAAAGATATCTTTGACTACATCGAGTGGAAATATCGAGAGCCCAAAGACCGCAGCGAGTGACAACTGATGAACAGCAAACTTTTTGTGTGTGAAAGTGTGTTTGTGTTTTTAATGAGCATAACTTAAAAGCTTCTTTTTTTTAAAAAAAAAAAAAAAGGCCTGGCTTTTGTACAAAAGGTTTTTAGAGACTTCTGTATTTTTTTTTCTTTTTAATTTATAATGACCAGGACTTCTTCCTATACCTCCTTTTAAGTAAAGTGTTAATTTATAATATATGCAGACAGCAACAAACTAGAAATATGTAACCTCTGTATGAGAGAGCAGTCACCATGAATCATGTTATCTAGTGACTAGAGATCATGGAGAGGGTACCCTGGTCTAAGGGAATGAATGAATTGCTGAAAACTGGAGGCAGTCTGACATCATGGGTTTACAACTTTACTTGATATATGGCATCATTTGGATGAACACAGCTACTTTTACATTGTAAGTGTGAAGTGTGTAGAAAATGTATAAAATACAAAAAATAAATACAGATCAAATTTTATTATGTTTTACTTTTATTGAAAAAGAAAGATTTAACATAAAAATATACATTTAATTATTCTGGTTGTAAAATTCAGAGCTTTTAAGAGGAGGCATTGAAAGACTAAGCTGAAAGATAAAGGTGGTGATAGCAATATACAGTTTTTATTCTGTTAAAAACACAAAGGAAAAACAAAACTATGGAAATGTTAATATTTCTGTCATTGTCTTTACTTGTGCCTCCAGAAAAAAAGTGGCTTGACCTTCTTATCTTCACCTTGCAGGACCTGCAGTATGGCATGCCAGTATCTTAACTTTCCCCTGTTTTTTCTACTATCGGATCGGATGGTGTCTGCTATTCTTTATTCCACCTTCTTGCAATCTCGCCTTATGCATCACTCAGTACTTAACAGTGCCTTGTGTTTTCTTTCGCACTGACAGTGAATAGGGATGAGCTACTTCTAGTATGAAATGGCCAATATTTAATTTTAGAGGTACGGCCATTTTTAAGTATCTATATAATATCTTATATTTTAGTTCTTCCTACATTTTTGAAACTCTGTATGAAAGACTTAAGATTTTAAGTAAATATGTTAAGTAACTCACTTTAATTTTATTTTCTAATGAGCAGATTACGTAATCTTGTACTAAACTTGTACATATGTGTAGCAGCTGCCAATACAACTAGAGAATGGGAAGTGAACGTCAAGTCTGTTGTGAATGTTATTGTATAGGTTTTTGGTTCTGGGCACAGCCTCTCCAGAGTTTGTCTTAAATGCTTATCTATAAATATTAAAAAGACTATTTGCCTTGCAGTGCTGGTGGTAGAGCTTCTTTGAATGGATTCTGTTTTATGATCCACAATTGAATTATTATTATTTTTTTTTTTTGTTCTCTGTCACACCACCAGCACTGTCAACTCAGCCTTTGACATAACTCCATAGCTAAACTTTGGCTTCCTTAGCACTTAAAAGTTCAGTTGAATCAAACCGCTGAATACATTTGTTACAAACCAAGAACATTTCCATCTTTTGAAGAAAGTAAACGTTCTTAAACAATGAAAAGTCTAAAACAATAGGTTAATGCAATGGGAAGATTTTTCACTTCACACTTATTTGGGCCCAATTTATGGTAAAGGCCTGGATAAGTGTGTAACTTTCATGTGTTCAAGAGGATTTCCTTCTAGGACATAATATTTTTTTTTTTTATGGGTGGCCCAACTGTTATTGTGAATATGCAGTAGTGCTTGCATGAACTGATTGATGTTATTTACAGTGTCTTACTCTACTAAGTGCCATTTGGTTGTGGGTTAAGCTTTTCCCCAATTGGAATCGTGTAAATGAGCCATTAATTTGAACTAGTGGAGAGATGAATATTTAAACAGTTTGAGATATTTTGATTAAAATGCCATTGTAGTGATTGTTCATTCATTAGAAGCGGCGTCCTTCACAAGAAGTGAATATGAGGGATGATTGGACCTTTTAGTAGACTCCTGGCAGCAGTATCAAAATGACTGGTGAATAAAGTCTTCTGATGATGACCCCTTAGACAGGGGCACAGGGTATGTCCTTTCAGTGTCTCCGCTTCCTTTTAAGTTTTTTTGAGCTGCTGCCAGCTTCCTTTTTTGTGGAACCTTCTAAGGGCCGCAGGCACACTCGAAGTCGAGAATTTTGTTTGTCTTTGTTGTCACTCTGAAGTCGACAGCTGAGGCCAGGGCTACACTCACAGCGCTGAAACAGCTCATGGCTCTGGGGGACCTCTTTTCGTCCCCGTTTAGAGCACACCTCTCCCTCCTTGGGCATGCGCTTGCAAATCTTGTCCCAGAAATGGCGTGCACAGCACAATCCAGGTGCACAATCTGAGGTCCGTAGGCAGTTGTCACCTTCCTGTCCTACATTAAGACAAAAAACAAACGGGAAATCTCTTACTTTTTTCCATACTGTAATGGTTAGAGAATGAACTTCCACCCAACCCTTCACTTTTTGAGCCTGCTTTATATACTTTAATATGAAGTAGATTCCTAGGCTGTACTGGCAGCAGCAGATACCAGACTGTAGTAAACTCTAACAGTACACTAGTCCTTCACAGGGCACACAGCCATATAGTGCCAGTAGGGAGTTGTCAGTTTATCTAACCATTTCTCATGGTACTGTGTAAAGACACTGGCATCTCTGGGGGGCAAAAAAAGAAAGCTCCCTAGCCATGAATCAAACTAGTATTATGTAGTAAGAAGCAGTAATGCACTGTGCTGTCCAGCACCATGTCATATTTGATTTATGGTGTTATTTGCTTTATTCTTAAATTAAACGTCTTTTTAACATAACATAAACAACCAACTTACAGCTACTGTACATTCATTGGTCTACCTCTGAGGGCTTTTAAAAGCCTGCAAACAACAGGGAATTATGCTGTCAAAGTACATTGCACCTTAATTACATTTGGCATCACGTAGATCCAAACACTTTTTTCTGTCCAATTTGTTAAGAGAAGGTTTGTTTAAAAAAAAAAAAAAGAAAGAAAGAAAGAAACACAATATAAGAGGCCTAATTGACTGTGGAGCCAAATCGAAACACCCTTCTGGGCACCAGTCCAAATCTTAAAGTTTAGCTTGGGCTTACTACAATGTTGACTTTATTGCACATTATTAGCACAAAATTAACATTTTAAAGTTTTTGCCATAAGAAGCCTGGTTTCTGGTATCATGCATTTAACAGAAAACTGGAAATAAAAAATGAACAAAAGCAAAGACAAGGAGTAGGGTTGTGGTGAGCAGGGTTTATCAACAGTACTGTCTACACTAGGGATAGAAGCAAAAAGTGTTTAGGTGATTTGAAGATGGAAACTGTTAAGGAAATTCGAAAACTGGTAGCACCTAACCTACACAAACATAAGAGTGCGCTTTACAGAGTTAATAAGGAAATTCAAAAACTGGTAGCACCTAACCTACACAAACATAAGAGTGCGCTTTACAGAGTTAATAAGGAAATTCGAAAACTGGTAGCACCTAACCTACACAAACATAAGAGTGCGCTTTACAGAGTTAAAGATTTTAAAATAGCTGCATTGTCAAGTTGTATATGGATACAGTAAATCAAAATGGCACAACTAAACAAAGTGTTATAAATAGCACCCTCCAACAGACCAGGAAATCCTCCCTCATCTTTAACGTTCAATCTGTATGCACCTCTAAATACAACACGTATCCTAACACTGGCACGAAAGCAACAGTGAGGTTACATTCAGGCAATAATCAAATAACTGAAAGAAAGTTTGAGACTGAGCCACTCGATTAGGATCATGTGCAGTAGAACCACACTAAAAAAGTGTCCGATATTTTTTTTTTTTTTTTTTTTTTTTAGATTCATGACACAATATTGTGAGTATAGTGAGCAATATTTATCATCCTATATAGCAGTTGTCAATGTCTGTGAGCTCTTTCTGCTTTAACAGTGGACTTGACTTGGGACTGGCTGCTCACTCAGGCAAGTTGGTGGTGCACAAAACAGTTTGTTGATCCACCTTTTATACTTTTTAAAATAAAATGACTAGTTTTTATAAAATATTTTGTTCTAAAACTAAAGTATTTGCACTCATAGGTTGCTCTTTCTCTCTCATTCCTGGCGGAGTTTCAACAGGGACACCCTTCTCCAACTCCAGCTGTAAGTGTCTAGTAGCCCAAGTGTATTTTGTGTTAAGTGCTTTAATTTTCTTTTATAGACTTAATATGAATCTGCACTTAAATAGACTGAATTTAAAACTCTACATTCTTCTTAACTAATAAAAAGGCATTGGTGTTGCAATTCAAGTAGCAATTTAAGAAAATTATATTAAGTGACTTGTTTTGTTTTATGGGTTTAGTTTTTAGCTTCTCATATTTTGGCAAACTGCTACAATTACTTATGATTACCCAAGTTTTGTGTACAGTATTAACATTTGTTATGATTTCATGTTTTAATTTACATATTAAATAAACAAATCTCACATATTCTTTCTTCCTGGAATGATAAACTTAAGTGTAGACCTTTATTACTCGGGTCACTTGCTTCTTAACTTTTGCTGTATTGGGAGATGAGTGCACTTGTGTGTAAACTTCAAAATGGTGTGCTCTGCACTGGGTAAATAGGTCTTGTCTAGTTTAATAAGGTTTACCCCAAACCCCTGTCCAATTCCTTTTCATTTTCTTCCCTTTTTTAAACACGTTGATAAGATACTGAAGTGTTGAATCCATCAAGTGAGTCAATAGGCAGCCTCTTCATGTTTGCTATGCTTCTGTCTTCTGGCATGGAGCAAGCAAGAGACAGAGAGCACACAAATAAGAAAGAGAGAAAGGCATCCCAATAAAAAACAGAAAAACGCATGCTGCACATTCGTAACCTCCCCTCCAAACGTTTAAGCATAAAACAAGAAATAAATAGCGGTGCCTTTTTGTGCTCAGCTTAATATGCAAAAAATTTGAAAAATAAATCTCTGAATTTTGAGCTGCTGTGATTTGAAATTAAATTCAGAATTCTGTGTAAATATTTACACATTTCTGCTTCTTTATATTAATGTTTAAAAAAAAATTCCTTGGACATTCACATCCCCAGTCTACGCCAGGTGCAAGGCAGGGACCAGGACTAGGTGGGACGTCAGCCCCCTCACATGGTATGTGCGGGCGTACAACGACATGTGGCGTGTTGTAGTGGCTAAGGGTTTGGACTGTAAACACCAAGGTTGCTGGTTTATTCTCTGTCTCTTATTCACCGTGTGACACTGAGCATGTCACTTAAAGTATTTGTGTTTCAAATGCAAAGAAAGAGTTGTACGTATGCTCAGTTAAATATATATAAATAAAGACTTAAGTCATTTGGATGTCTGTTTGTTTGTTCACTATTGTTATATTGGAGAGCAGAGTTATAACAGGAGGGTGGTGCTGAAATGGACATGTCCATCGGGCAAGAGGAGTGTGCTATGGCTGATGGAGGCCATCATCATCATCAGCAGTTTTCTACTGGCCAAAGCATAATCTCAAAGACCACAGGTACATACCCGGTTTTCTTTTCAAGAAGATTGGAAAAGATGTATTGTCTTTCAGGATTATAGCTTTTGTCTAATAGTATATTTTTTTGTCACATTGAGGGTTGTATTTAGCCATGATGCATTTCTTAAAAAAATAAGTTTCTGCCTATTTATTTATACCGGCAATACTTGGTACTTTGGCTAGTATAACATAATAATAAAAACACCTACTTAGAGTCGCTAATTTACCTCGCAAATTTTGTGAACATGGAAGGAACATAAACTGCTCAAAAAAATTAAAGGAACACTTTGAAAACACATCAGATCTCAATGGGAAAAAGAAATCCTCCTGGATATCTATACTGATATAGACTGGGTAATGTGTTAGGAACGAAAGGATGCCACATCATTTGATGGAAATGAAAATGATCAACCTACAGAGCCCTGAATTCAAAGACGCCCCAAAAATCAGAGTGAAAAAATTATGTGGCAGGCTAGTCCATTTTGCCAAAATTTAATTGCAGCAACTCAAAATTGTACGCAGCACTTTGTATGGCCCCTGTGTTCTTGTATACATGCCTGACAACATCGGTGCATGCTTCTAATGAGATGACAGATGGTGTTGTGGGGGATCTCCTCCCAGATCTGGACCAGGGCATCACTGAGCTCCTGGACAGTCTGAGGTGCAACCTGGTGGCATTGGATGGACCAAAACATAATGTCCCAGAGGTGTTCTATTGGATTTAGGTCAGGAAAGTGTGGTGGCCAGTCAATGGTATCAATTCCTTCATCCTCCAGGAACTGCCTGCATACTCTCACCACATGAGGCCAGGAATTGTTGTGCACCAGGAGCCACTGTACCAGCATAGGGTCTGACAATGGGTCCAAGGATTTCATCCTGATACCTAATGGCAGCCAAGGTGCCTTTGTCAAGCCTGTAGCGGTCTGTGTGACCCTCCATGGATATGCCTCCCCAGACAATCATTAACCCACCACCAAACTGCTCATGCTGAATGATGTTACAGGCAGCATAATGTTCTCCATGGCTTCTCCAGACCCTTTCACTTCTGTCACGTGCTCAGGGTGAACCTGCTCTCATCTGTAAAAGCACAGGGCACCAGTGGTGCATCTGCCAATTCTGGTATTCTATGGCGAATGCCAATCGAGCTGCATGCTGCTGGGCAGTGAGCTCAGGGCCCATTAGAGGACATGGGGCCCTTGGGTCACCCTCATGAAGTCTTTCTGGTTGTTTGGTCAGAGACATTCACACCAGTGGCCTGCTGGAGGTCATTTTGTAGGGCTCTGGCAGTGCTCATCCTGTTCCTCCTTGCCCAAAGGAGCAGATACTGGTCCTGCTGATGGGTTATGGACCTTCTATGGCCCTCTCCAGCTCTCCTAGAGTAACTGCTTGTCTCCTAGAATCTCCTCCATGCCCTTGAGACTGTGCAGGGAGACACAGCAAACCTTCTGGCAATGACACGTATTGATGTGCCATCCTGGAGAAGTTGGACTACCTGTGCAACCTCTGTAGGGTCCAGGTATCGCCTCATGCTACCAGTAGTGACACTGACTGTAGCCAAATGCAAAACTAGTGAAGAAACAGTCAGAAAAGATGAGGAGGGAAAAATGTCAGTGGCCTCCACCTGTTAAACCATTCCTGTTTTGGGGGTCATCTCATTGTTGCCCCTCTAGTGCATCTGTTGTTAATTTCATTAACACCACAGCAGCTGAAACTGATTAACAACCCCCTCTGCTACTTAACTGACCAGATTAATATCCCATAAGTTTCATTTTCTTTATGCTATACTCTGATTAAAAAGTGTTCCTTTAATTCTTTTGAGCAGTATATATATAGGCATTGGGTGAACAAACGTACTCCACATAGATGTTGTCTAGTCTGGAAATTCAGGGGGCAAGGAGCCATGCCGAGGCTAGGGTCAGTGTCAGATCTGCTTCAAGAAACATCTCTTCCTAGAGTTTCCTTGAGTGTAAATCTTTGGTGATAAAGGAAGAGACTCCCATCTCAAACCTTCCATGGAAGCTGGGCACCCTGATATTGGGGCATGGCTTATAGTCCATGTTCCCAGTTGACCACAACAACCCTACAATCTCTTGTGCTATGACGGCAGTAAACATGTGATCCTTGTCCAGCACTGTGGGGTTTTTCTCCTCCAAAATATATTTAATTTATCTGGCATGCATGTATAAAGCTACTGTGTTACTGTGAACATTTCTAGCAGGTCTCAATGTCCCAAATTTCTCAAATCTGCCAGTAAAACTTACTCACCAGATGAGAGCACCAGTTCGAGTTTCAGAATGCAGAAGCTTTTTGAAGTTATAGGAGGTGGATACATTCATATGTCCAGGAAGGTGTGGAGCATGGCATTAGACAGACTTCAATCACACGTGACGATGCTGATGGCAAGGCCGTGCGAGAATCGTTAAAAGCTGACCAACAGTGGGCATGAAAGGAGCTGGTAATGGAGATTAATAAGTTGCATGTGTAGCAGTGTCAAAAGCTATACAATCTTCCAGACATTTGGTTGTTTTATTGGCCTGTCTTATATTGAAGGAATAAACGTACAGAGGGACACATCTTAGTTGAACATCCAGAGAACAGCAGTTACCAATAATTATAGTATGAGCTTCATACAAGTATGACTTGGTGTTTCGCTGTCCTTTACAGATCGTGGTGCCACAGTGCCTTGGTGGTTGTGTCACAAGAGGAAAATATATAAACATGCCAAACCTTTTAAAAGTTTGCGAAAATAAAAACTGCCTCCATTACACTGTTTTAAAAATAACATCTACGCTGCTGCATGTTTTAATACTTTTTTTAAATCATTAAACTGCTCATTTGCCTTATTCACAAAGGAATGGCATCCTGTAAATAAAACACTTGGGCGTTCTTAGTGGACCCTTGAAGTCCACTGCTCATGACCCAACATTAATGATTGAGACTTATTGAAGGAGACTTTAATTACATTTAAAATCCCAAAGAGATTCATGATATGTAATGGAAAAAATACAGATACTCTCAGTTCAATTCCAAGAGGTTGCTACAGAACAAACTGACATTGAAAATGTGTTGCATATCTTTAAAGTACTGGGTGCAGGGAAGGAACCCACCCTGGCTGAGGTGGAGGTCCATCTGAGGGCATGCTTACTCATATACTCCCCCAAAATCATGCAGCACCAGTTATGTTACTGGGAAGTGGGAGGAAAAACTTGGTACTAGTATGAGTGAGCACTATAACTGACTTGGTGTTCCAGCTGGCATTGGTTCTTCCCTCGCATCCAATGCTACGTGATTAGAGTCCACCCACCCCTAACTCTGCACCTACCGGTGGTTTTAGAAAATAATTCATGGTATCAGAGCCCAAATTGTGTGTAAAGTCGCTATATATGCAATGATCTACATCCATGTAACTATTCATTTATTTGGAAATAGTAAAAGCAGTATAAATGTATCACGTTATTTTTTGCATACCTTTTCATCAAAACAGTTTCAAGTGATTATTAGAGACCAACTTCATATTAGCACTGTTGCCTAACCGATCCAGAAAACTGGACTTGAGGCCCATCCTGATAACTGCCTTTAGGAAGTGTACACTTCATCCCATTGTCTACGAGTTTATTTTTTTTCCTTTTTTTGTTTAGAATGTGCAGCTTTTCTTGTGTATTCAAAAGACATGCAGGTTAGTTTTACTGGTGACTCTAAATCAGTCTGAGTGTACACTGGGTGTGCTTTGAGTGTGCCTTGTGATGGACTAGTGCTCTTGATATCCAGTGCTGCCAGGAAAGTCCTTGGCCAACCTTAAATGGTAACACCTAGATTAAGGAAGTACAGAAAATTAACAGAAGGTTTATATTACTGTACTGGGGGCTTGGCCCCCTGCTCGCTTTGCTCACCAACCCCTGGGCCGGCGCTACACGGTATCCTCTTTGCGGTTCAGCCACTCGCGTATAGGGAAGCGGATGTACAATTTAAACGGCTTTTTATTTTCACTAGGCTGACCCGCCTTTTAAGTTGACCACTTCTTAAGGCAATTCAATATGTAGATCAATTTGATATTTTATACAAACTTATTAATTTGGTTATATTGCATTTGAGCAGTATTACTTTAATACTCGTAGTTTGTTATTTTTGTGATGAAATTTAAACTTTTTTTCTATATTGAGGTCGCCCTTTTGAATCCCCCTGATATTTACTACGCGGTGAGGCATTTGTACTCCATCAACATTAATTATTTCCAGAGACATAATTTTGTCTATTTTTCCAGCGCATCACTCACAAAAGCAAGGGAACGATGGGAGCACCAGAACTCTGCTCACATCATGTCGCTTCGTACCACAAGCTGCAAGTAGTAAGTCTGTGATAAGCGGAATACCGCTACGCTTTCCACTCACGGGACGGAAGGACAATCCCGACCGCTTTAATAGAGTAAGAAAGAAGAAGAAAATATCGCACAGTCTGGAGTAGAAAATCATCTGTTACCTAGAAAAACGAAACTACAAATCCCATCGTGCATTGCAAAATGGACAGGGCGTGTGTGAAACTCTGCGCCTGCGTAGCACTCACAGGACGGAAGGACAATCCCAACCGCTTTTATATAGAAGGATGGGAATTATTACATATGCATAATAGAACTAACTATTTTACATTACAGCAAGTAATTAACCGTATTAAAAAATAGTAAAACACAATAATATGAAAGTAAATGGTTTCATGTTGCATTAGAGATATCTGTTGTGTTATACGATTTTGTTCTGTTTGGCTTTGAAATTAACATGCAAATACTTTTTAAACTAACACTTTTACTGTAAAACTTCAGTAAAAACTTTTTCAAAAAAAATTTTGGTCAATATCTCATTGAATTTTGATTCTGTGTTTTGACTTGCATCTTGATAATGCAACATATAACTGCCCGTGAGTGAATTTAGTTTCTTTCTCTCTAATAAATAAACTGACTTTTTCGAATGTTTGTCTCTGTAATTTAATTTTCTTTACAAAAGCAATTCTAACGGGAAACAGTTAATGTTTTAATACGAATGGCATATCAAGATCTCCTTTGGTGTCTAATGTTATCCACAGGAGATGTGTTACATTACCTTTCTTGGTTACATCCTTCTTTCAAGAGTAATTCTGCCGGTGGAAGACCGGACGGTGTTAACAGTTGTAGTTATTCTTCGTGATATTGTAAGTTGATGTTTTCATCTTCTGCACCATCACCACCAACTGTTTCAGCATAGTCTATTGATACACATTTAACCAATTTGCCGTGTAACCGATAGTCAATTTTCGCGTTCATTCGTTTGATTTCATCGTTTCTTGGTGCTAGGATTGCCCGTGTACTCACTTCTTCTGTTGATAATTGAAGAGCTGAGTTGCACAATCAGCTAAGTACAGGAGACAACTTTTTGTGAAAAGGAGAAAAATAATTTTGAAGTATTTGAAATGATATTTTTAAAATTCTTTTTGAAGAATGTTGGTTGCTACATTACTGAAGGTCAATTTCTGGACATCTCAGAAATCTAAATATTTTACATTTTTGTAAAAAATAGGAAAAAAACATACTTAGCAGGTTTTGCCGCTAAATCAATGCTATTCCATAAACCTATAAGTAGAAACTTTCATCAAAAGTGCTCTGGATCTTGAAATATTTTTATTATATAACAAAAGAAATTCAGAGCTTTTAGTCTCTAAACTATTTAGCTATAAAGTAATGCTAAAAGTCATGAATTCCTGTTAAGCATTGTTGAAGTAGTAAATTAAACAAGTTATAAGCAATCTCTAGAATGTCAATATTCTACATCGTCTTCATCATATATTTCACTATCACTGTCTGCCATTGGTTTAGTGTTTTTGTTGGCTGTTCCAATGATTGGGAGGTAGAACTCTTTAACTTTTTCTGATTGCGGATTGTCCATATTGACTCCCATTTTGCTAAGCAACATTTCGACATCCTTTGCTTTTCCTGGATTAACGCAACAATTCAGTGGAAGTGGGTCAGCTGACAAGTTTTTTATTTTGCTGCCACTTTTCACAATACTGTTACTGCAAAAGTCGCCCGAATACGTGGTCTTTATGTTTATGTTACTTCTTGTTATTTTCACCACGCGAACTTTTGTCAAGTGAAATGGGAGTTTTTTTTTTGTCGACTTTTGCAGTTGCAGACTTGTAGTTAAGCACCTGCCAGTCTCTTCCTAAAACTCTGAGTGTGGCATATTGAGATGATTGGCTGGTGTACTTAGCAGCTTTTGGAACTTAGCTGGTTATGTATTTAACAGGTTTTGGAACTCACATCAAAATTTATAGCACTATATTTTGGTACTTAGCAGGTTTTGAAGCCCACTTCAATGCCAAGCACATAGCCGACCCTTTGATGAGTCAGAACCATGCTTCACCTAAAGTTCGCCAAAAAATGTACTTAGCAGGTTTTGGAACTCACCCCTTCAATTGTTAAGGATAAAATTCTTCAATAAGATTTGGACATAGTAAGTCCTCTTAATTTGGGATCTTAAAGTTAGGAAAAGAGAGCAGAGAGCAGGAACTGAGTCTGTAAAAAGCATTCACACGAATGAGAGGTGAGAGGACCGTGAGGAAAAATACAAATCAGCTTGATCAATCTGGTGTACGTGACAAGGGTCATGCAGGCCCTGCGTGCCCAAAGTATGCGTGCTAAGTGCTACTTCTTGTTTTAAGGTTACTACACAAAAAACCACAAGTGTGGACTCATCGAGCCCCAAACTAAGGAAACTAACAGATGTATTCCACCTGTAGATTTCTGGTAGTGCTGATTCAGGCTAATATTTTGAAATACTTGTGTAACTAAAGTCATAAGACAAAAGCCCTATAAAAATTTGGGACACCGACCCCTCGGGGCAGACGAAGGGCAGGTGTCCTAGGACTGTGCTTCTCTGTCATTTTACCTTTGCCTGGTGTGTATCAATAAAAGATTTTTACTAACTTTAATTATATCTCTCTGTCTTCAGTCACAAGAAACGACACAATAGAAAAAGTGTCCACAACCGTGTGCCTGGTTGAATATGGTTGATAGGAGGGAGGAACTTGGAAACATCTCATGGCCAAAGTCTTGTCTTGTGGGACTTGAAAAAATCTTTTGGAAATAGTCTTGTCTCAGGATTTTCTTTTATAATAGAGAGATATAGTTATAGTTTCATGACACTTTTAAGGCTCATCGTTTCCATGTTAGTACAGATAATACTCAAGAAGGTGAAATGGCTCATTTAGGCTTGATAATGCAGTGAGTTGGGCAGCCAAATTAATAATTTAGTCACGTGTGAAGACTTTCTGCCAAGCTGAAGGTACAGGACAAATAAGCTTTTTTTGTGCAATGATTAAGACAGCAACACAAGGTGCTTCAAAACAGTGTTTGTCAACCATTGGGTTACAGGCTGCTATTGCTTATAGTTATAGTGTGTCGCAGCAGGCTTAGTTTATCCAAGCGGGGCTCTGCTCTGAAGTTCTTGCTCAGTTCACCAGTTAGTGTCCCAACCGTACTTGATGAGTAGTGCACACGCTTATATACATGGGGGGAAAAAGTGGGTCACAACTTTAGAAAGGTTGAGAAACACGGCTTTAAAAGATAATAAAGTTGTAGTGTTTCCGCATTTCTAGGAACGAATAGCTATTGGTGACCTGCGCAAGATCACATACTGAATCAAGGATGGCAAATGAACTGTCATCCTTGTATTAATAATCAATTACGTACTAGAACAGATATCCTGGATTAAGATAAGCTTGTATTAATCTTTGTCAGGTTGAAGATACCCTGATGCTTTCTCAACAACTGCCACTGCCGCCTACACTTAAGATGAGAAAGACAGATGGACTAAATTCCTTAGCTTCACTGCTACCAAAATAAGCACCTTAAGTTGGATTCCTAACAAACACATACGTTAGGCAGTAATTACATCTCAATTTTGGGTTTGGGGAAACCTCCCTCACTTCCTACTTGTGCCGTAATAATTCACCTCCTCCTGGCCACGTGATGCAGGTCAGTATCTAGTGACGCCTCTAGACAGGAGGCTAAAAGAATGCCAAGGCAATGATTTTGTTTTATGAAAGCATTAACTTCATTGTGCTTAGCTCATACCCTCTTTCACTTTTTATTAAGTGTTTGACACTGGTTGGCAGAAGCACGTTGTAGCCATTTGTACTTTGGGTGCCAGTGCCAGCAAATTCACTTGACAGTCCATTTGATACTACAAGATAAGATGACTACATCTCAGACTTGCTATGTTGTTTTGTTCTTACATTTGGTAATAGATCCTGCATAAGGCATTCAGTTTCTCTTACCTTTACTGCTGGATTGCTTTTTAGGCTTGTTCTCGAGAATGCGCTGTCTGTTCTTTCCTTTAGATGCAGAGACGTCCTGACCAGTAGTAATGCTTCTGACAGTCACCACCTCCTCCGGCCGGGCACAGACATCTGGAAAGGTAAGAACACCAAATAAAATATGTCCTACTATACATATATATGTCCGTTTCCAGTGAGAGTTGGACTCCGCCAGGGCTGCCATTTGTCACCGATTCTGTTCATAACTTTTATGGACAGAATTTCTAGGCGCAGCCAGGGTGTTGAAGGGGTCCGGTTTGGTGGACTCAGGAGGATTGGGTCACTGCTTTTTGCAGATGATGTTGTCCTGTTTGCTTCATCAGGCCGTGATCTTCAGCTCTCTCTGGATCGGTTCGCAGCTGAGTGTGAAGCGGCTGGGATGAGAATCAGCACCTCCAAATCTGAGACCATGGTCCTCAGCCGGAAAAGGGTGGAGTGCCCTCTCAGGGTTGGGGGAGAGATCCTGCCCCAAGTGGAGGAGTTCAAGTATCTCGGTGTCTTGTTCACGAGTGAGGGAAGAATGGAGCGTGAGATCGACAGGCGGATCGGTGCGGCGTCCGCAGTGATGCGGGCTCTGCATCGGTCTGTCGTGGAGAAAAAGGAGCTGAGCCGTAAGGCAAAGCTCTCAATTTACCAGTCGATCTACGCTCCTACCCTCACCTATGGTCATGAGCTATGGGTAGTGACCGAAAGAACAAGATCGCGAATACAAGCGGCTGAAATGAGTTTCCTCCGCAGGGTGTCTGGGCTTTCCCTTAAAGATAGGGTGAGAAGCTCAGTCATCCAGGAGGGGCTCAGAGTAGAGCCGCTGCTCCTCCGCATCGAGAAGAGTCAGATGAGGTGGCTCGGGCATCTGATCAGGATGCCTCCTGGACGCCTCCCTGGAGAGGTGTTCCGGGCACGTCCAACCGGGAGGAGGCCCCGGGGAAGACCCAGGACACGCTGGAGGGACTATGTCTCCTGGCTGGCCTGAGAACGCCTTGGGATTCTCCCGGAAGAGTTGGAAGAAGTGGCCAGGGAGAGGGAAGTCTGGGCCTCTCTGCTTAAGCTGCTGCCCCCGCGACCCGACCTCGGATAAGCGGAAGAGAATGGATGGATATATACCGAACTCTCTACTGTATGGTGGTCACTCATTAAGTTTATTAGCATGCAGTGTTGTCGTGTCATCACATTCTCTGGCTTATTGACCTGCTGCTAAGTCCTGTCAGCATCTTCATTTCATTCTCCTCCTTTGTGTCCTCCTCCTTAGTCTGTCCTTCCTCATTGTAGTTCATGAGTTAGCGTAAGCTAGGTGTTTATAAGACATGTGATGGTTTACTTCATGTGGAAGAAGTACATAAGGAGTTGCATCAGATATTTGAAATAGTAAAATGTGTATCGATTTAAATGTTTAAAGTCTAAATATTCTCGATTATAATATACATTTTGTGGATGGCATGATGGCAGCGTGATAGCATGCTATCTCCTGGTAGGAGACCAGGGTTCACATCCCAGGTCCTCTTTGTGTGGAGTTTCTATGTTCTCCCCGTGGCTGCATGGGTCTCCTAAAGGTGCTCAGATTTTCTCTCACAGTCCAAAAACATACAGGGTTAAGTGGATTGGCGATCTTAAATTGGCCCATGTGTGTGAGTGCTCATCCTGAGATGGACTGGCACCCTGTCAGGGGATTGTTCTTGCCTAGATGCTTCATCCTTGAACCCAAGTAATGACCAAAAGTAACAAAAAAGGGCCTAATGCAGGTGAACAGTCTCAACAACCATCCCACAAACAAAAAAATGACAAAAACACCTAAGACTTCTGGCCGTCCTGTTTATCGCTCACATACTTGTTCACCACTGGCCTCCTTTACTTGTCTAGCCGCTTAGCAGTGCTTCCTCTGAACTCCTAGCCCTAATATGTCCTGACTGCAGGAGCCTCTTAAGTCTGGGTCAGGTAAGCCTTCACAAACAGCCAGCACTCAAAGGTCTGCAGGTACCCCCTGAGAAGCTGCCCCTAGCAGCATTAGGATTGCCTGCAGACTTCTCATACCACAGAGTGTGATTAGGTAGGGCAGGACTGTCCTCCTCGATACTCAAGTGCACTCTAGTGGCCAGGGGGGCATTAACAAGGGTAACAAATTGGTGGTTAGCTGTCCCACTTTCACAAATTGTAATATTGTACTTCCTGACAGCAAACAGTAACAAGTTGTCTTATTCCTAAATTTGAACGCATTGTGGCAAACGGCCATGGCAAGACTGCCCTGGAAGGACCTGGTAAGAGAACGTTCACAGGGCATCATCTCCCCAGGAGTGATATAAGGTAGCTGTGGTGCAGCGGGTCCACAGCCCATTCGTTTTAAATAAATGATCGCGGCTTAGCGAGGAGTCGTTGGGCCATAGCGAGCCGTGGGGCGATCCGTAGGGTGTGGGCGTTTCTCACCGAGTGCACAGGTGAGGAACTGCCCACATTCGTGATGTGGCCCGCGTCATTTTAAAAAGCGCGAGGCGGCTGAGGAATGAAAAAAAGAACGAGAGGTGGAAAAATGGAGAGAGGAGAAAAAGAGGACGGAGGTTACAGGGAGCGAGGAAGCAGGCGGTGCGTGCGTGTGGTGAGCGCGCGATCGAGCGCTCGAGGGCAGCTGTGAGGAAGCTGGGTGTAAGGCCGTCACCCGGGTGTTTGAGTGGATGTTGCTCCCGCTGGCGATCAGGTAGCGGGAGTGACCAGTAAAGCGACGAGCCGCAGAAGGCCGTGGAAAGGCAGCGGAAGTCGGGAGACTTGGTGGTGGAGTCCCCAATGTGTGCGTCCTGGCCATTGGGGTAATCAAGTCTCGGGGACTGGGATGAGTGCCAGACCGAAGCCAGAGATCGGGAGGTCTCCAGTCTCGTGTGTGTGTGTGTGTGTGTAGAAGAGGGCAGCTGCAGAGAACGTCTTGCCTGCTGCTAAGCCCAAACGGGATAAGCAGGTGAGACGCTACCAGAAAAGCACCAGACTTGTTGTTTTAAGAACTGCTTCCTCAAGAAGATTTTAACCTCTGGTTTTTAAGGATTGGTTTTTTTTTTTTATTATTTATTGGTTTTACCTCCACGTTCTTTTTGTGGATTATTTATTTAATGAAGAACGTTTGAACTGCACTATTTATTTGAACACCTGTTTTGTTGGATTTTAAATAAAAGCACTATTCACTTTTTGCACCACCCCTTGCTCAATTGTTTATTTGCCTCCATTGACTAGCTCACTCGGTTTCATCATCGACGGTGTTGGGTTCAAGTGCTTCCAAACATCAAAGGGAGTGTGGAGCCAGAACCCACATCGTCACAGTAGCCCTCCTAGTTGTGGCAGCACCACAGTTTCCCACTAGGCTTCATGGGAATTGGAGTTTAGTGACTCAGCCCTGTTGGGAGCCGTGAGTGCTGCCAGGGTGTGCTGTGGGGACTGGGGAGCTCTACCAAGTGAGGCTCCAGCCTTACCCGGATGTGCTCTCATGCCAAGCCTTCAGGAGACCGGAAATACATCCGGAGATCACTTAAAAGAATCCACCTGTCTTCATTCCGGGAGTCAGAGGATGATGTTTGTCGGAAGGAGTGGAGGAAGAAGAGACAGAAAATACAAAGAGAAAGAAAGAAGATAAAGTGCTGTGTGCTTTAAACTGTGTTTTTCTATCAATTGAAAGCATTTCCCGCAGCCAAATAAAGCCTTGTGTGTTTGCTGGACTTATGCCTGTGCCTGTTGCGTCGGATATTTGGGGAGCTGGAGCACCCCCTACTGGCCACGGCATCTATCCATGTGTTTTTTCAACCCACATTTTCCAGTATTAATTGGCACCTAAGACCCAAAAGAGATAGAGAATGGTCCATCACAAGACATACACCTTTTATAAAGATCCATTATAGAGCAGCCAGTCAATCTAATCCTTCCACTTTAAGGATGTGGAAGGAAAATGTACAAAGAAATGCTAACCTCTGTGCCGCCAATTAATAAAAATCTCCCATCCATTATTTTTGATTGCAAGCTTGAAGGGAGATAGAGCCTTCCCCAGTGGGTTTGCATACAAGGCATCATTTAAGGAGCCACCAGTTCATCATAGAAAATTCACACCAGGACAGTATAGAAACACCTTTAGCTTAATGGACTTCTTTGATGTGGAATTAAATTAGAATACCCTGGGCAACTCCATATAGATGGCCGACCCGCCTGGTAATTGATATTAAAGTTATCAGTGTATGTTAATTCTATGTTAATTAATGTTGACTTATGTTTATTTTTTATTGTGTCTTCTATTTTTCTATTCATTTTGTAAAGCACTTTGAGCTACATTTTTTTTTGTATGAATATGTGCTATATAAATAAATGTTGATTGACTGATTGATCAGCTCCATGCTGAAGACCATTATATAGACTCAGGGATAGGTGCAATTCTTGCTTTGTGTGTTAAATGGATCCTTGGTTACTCTGTGTGACCCAAAAAGGGAAAATAAAGTGTCATTAAATAGTTTTTCAGCCTGTACACCAAAAACAGAGCTCAAGACAGATTATTAGTTGTAAAAAAAAAAAAAGAGAATTTATGCCAAGAAGAATTTTGCATGATGGGGACTGGTCTGGTTTAGCCTCGGCATGAGCCGAGCGCTTCTCTACAATATAGAAAAATCAATAGTAGTAACATGGCAATTTGTGTTTCAGTGCAGCTGCAGATGTTGAGCCAAATGATTGTTAAGTAATCAGGATTACAACAATCTGGCGTCTGTTAAATTCTGCAGCCTACAGGCAGCAGCAGCAGCTCAAAGACCAGGGCTGTGCAGCGAGGAGCCTTCAGAGACGACATCTCTATCAGGCTTATTAATTGAAGAGCAGCCGTTTGAAGCACTGCTGATTTATGGCTCCCCGGCTGACACTTCCAACGCTTGCTGGGCCAAACCACTAAAGACTTATCAGAGTTTTCAGCCACATGATGGTTTGATACTGTTTCATCAGCCTACGACTGGCGTGCGCTGTCACCATATGATTTACTGTGCTGGCTGACGGCCTTTTATCTCGACAGCATTGAAACTGATACCATCTATTAGAAGAGTATCAAGGAGCTTTCCTTACTCTCGTTCCCTTGTTTCTTTCAGCCAAACTCTCTGGCACCAGGAAGTATGTAGGTTCTAATTTTAAAATTCCCTATCTTTTTATTTTTTTAACCCTTTATTTGGTTTGGATCTGAAATATAAAAACTACAAAAAGAGCTGCATGACAGATGCATTGTTTTTGCATTTGTTAATTGCCAGTTTACTGGCAAGGAAAGATTTGTTAATAATGTAAGAGGGTGAGTATTGAGCAAGTAAAAAAAGCAGTGTTTAAGGTGTGTGTGGATTTGGAAATGTGTCGCAGAAGTGTCATTTTGTAAAGTAGTGCGAGGAGCAGGCCGTGGAGTTTGTTAGATTATGGCCTCTTGTATTTTGCTGGATCGGCATCAGTGACTTTAACTATTAATTGTTGTACTCGCTAGGTATGACACTCTCAATTGTCAATGTCTGTCTGTGCGACCATATTTTGCTGAGGGGGTGTCTCCTATTTAGGTTGGTGTGTCCATCTATCACGTCTAGCTCTTTTTCTCACTCTGCCTCTTTCTCTCTTAAGTCTTTATTGTCTGTCCAATTCTTTTGTGATTGTGTGTCTCACTGCGCCATGTCCATCTAGATCTTTTGGTCACTGTGTTTCCTGCCTGAATTGTTTCTCATGGCGTCTCACTGTACAGTGCATTCAGAAAGTATTCAGACCCCTTTGCTCTTTGCATACCTTGTGTTGTAAATTTAATCTTCGGTGGATACGTTTACCATTTTTGCCCCACTATTTACACTCAACAATCCCTCGTGACAAAGTGGAAGTATGTTTTCAGAATGGTTTGCAAATTTATTGAAAAACGAAAAAATGGAAACACCCTTGGATGGACTGGCACCCTGTCCTGGGCGGTTGATCCTGCCTTGAGCACAATGCTTGCAGGGTTAGGCTCCAGCACGCTGTGGCCCTGCTCTGGATCAAGCTGACTTAGAAAAATGTGTAATATGATTTAAAAAAAAAAAAAAACTGGAATCTCTCATTTATTTAAGGTAATCAGACCCTCTGCTGTGGCAGTCCACATTGTGCTCAGGTGGAACCTGTTTGCTTGAGATGTGTCTAGAACTTGATCGCAGTCCACCTGTGGCAAACTCAATTGATGGGACATCATTTAGAAAGGCACATACCTGTTTATATGAGGTCCACCAATTCACAATCCATGTCAGAACAAAGACCAAGCTGTGCAGTCCAAGGAACTCTCTGTAGAGCTCCACAATCAAGTTGTGGTGGGGCATAAATGGGGGGACAGGGCTTAAACCATTTCCATTGTGAGTGTTCCCAAGAGCAGAGTAGCCCTTAATAATTAGGAAATGAAAGAAGTTTGGAACCACCAGGACTCTACCTAGGGTCGGCTGTCTGGCCAAACTCAGTAGCCAGGCGAGAAGGGTTTTGGTGACAGAGATGACCAAGAATGCCATGATCACTCTAACACAACTTCAGAAGTCCTCTGTTGAGATGAGAGAACCTGTCGGAAAGGACAACCATCTCAGCAGCACTCCAGGTGCTTAAGGCGTTTATAGTAGGTTAGCTATATGGAAGCAAATGGTATTTGGCGTTATATAAAGGCCTCTGAGAGCACGAGGAAAAAGATTCTCTGGTCTGATGAAACCAAAATAGAACTGTTTGGGCAAAACTCCAAGCTCTGTGCCTAGTAAAGACCAGGCAGTAGTCGTCAACTAATTCATTCCATCCGTACAGTGAAGTATGGAGGAGGCAGAATCTGTTAGTGTGCTAGAGAGTTCCTAAGCATAAAGCCCCAAACTGTGACTCAGAATTTCCACTAGAGTGGAGAACCACCAAATACTGGCTAGTGACAAAAGTGCAATGTAGAATCTTTATAAATAAAAAGATGTACTAACAGCAAATAAGCTCTGAAGAGCAGAAAAGGACATGCCTTCAAAATAGGCAATTCAAATAGCAATCACAGCCCCAGTGTGAAATCCAACAGGTAAAGTCAAAACTCAGAGCAAAAGTTCACAAAAAGCACCAAACATCAGTAATTATCAAAATAGCAAAAACACAGGAGGACTCACCATCTACCTATTGCATTCAATGAACCACAAGAGAATTTGGGTTTTCCTTCAACTTTTTATAGGGCTGAGGGCATTCCCTTGTGTTGATGGGTAGGTGACCTGGCCTGTTGGGTTGCCATCCACAAAACACAAGGAACACAGCCCAAAAAAAAAAAACTAAACAACAATGCTAATGTGAAAAATGAACACAACAAACAAAAGGGACATTTGAGCCCCAGCCTTCGGGACAACCCTGGCTGAAACACAACAGGATCATGCTATGTGGTGCTTCTCAGAGGCAAGAACAGGGCGACTGGTGAGAACTGAAGGAAGGTTGAATGCAGACAAGTCAAGTCAAGTTGGGCAGCATGCACTGGTACAGCACGTTGCCGCACCCACCACACGATGAAACAGCTCAGGATCCCGGTTGGCAACCCCTCAGGCAGGCACGCTTTCCAGTCCCACCCTCTGGAAATGACACTCTATCTGCCACAGCCAGGTGTTATGTGGGTGACCCCTTGGCCTGGTCCAGCCACTCGGGTCTCCAACAATGAGGATCTTACAAGCTGGATCACCCTTGGGGAAACACACCATAGTGCCGTAACTGATACTCCCTCACAATGCAGGTAATGTGCCTCATTCGGGACTCCATGAGCAACTGCTCATTCGACACATAGTTAAACTAATGGTACCCAAGGATTTTCCAGAGAGACACAGTACCAAAGGAGTCCAGTCTTCGTCTCAGGTCACTGGATAACGTCCATGCCTCGCAACCATATAGCAAAACAAGAAAGCACCTTCGTCCTTTTGCAGAGATATCGACCACATGACCCCCCCATGCTCTCCCAATCCATCTACTGACTTCATAGGAAGAGTCACCAGAGACATGAATGTCACTGCCGAGGTAAGTAAACCTGTCAAAAAGGTCGACACTCTCTCCGCAAACAGACACACTGCTGATGGCCGTGCCCAAGAGGTCATTAAAGGCCAGGACACTCGCAAGCCCAGACACTCAGACTCCTCGCTCAGTCTCTTGAGCGCCCCGATCAGACAAATGCAGAGAAATCATTGAAGCCAACCTGCTCCAGGGTGCGTGTGACCTCACACTGAGGTGGTGGTTCACTTTTCAGTATTACAATGGCACGGAACACACAGCCAAGACGGCACTTGTGGAGTGGATTTGTGACAAATCTCTGACTGTCCTTGAGTGTCTCAGCCAAAACCCAAACTTAAACCCGAGAGAATATCTGTGGAGAGACCTGAAGATGGCATTTTACATTTGCTTCCTCTCTAACCTAACTGAGCTTGAGAGGATGTGTCAAGAAGAATGGGATACACTGCCCAAATCCAAGAGTGTAAAGCTTGTAGACGCTAACCAACTCAAAGCTGGAGTTGCTGTCAAAGAGGCTTCTAGGAATGAGAGCTTTTAGTTTTTGATTATAATAAATATGCCAACCTTAATGAAAACATGTTTGTCATTATGGGTTATTGGACATAGACTAATGGGCAAAAATAGCACATTTATCTAATTAAAATTGAATTTATAACACAGTAATGTGTGCAGAAAGTGATAAGATCTGAATACTTTGTGAATCCACATGTACACCCTCCTGTGTCTTTGTCCTTTTGGTCCATTCAGGTTTTTTATGTACGCTGCCATCTCTGCCAGTGCCTATGGCTCTGTATTTGTGTGTTTGTCTGTGTCAGTCTCATTTGTCTGTTGTGGTGTGTGTGTGTGTGGGTGTGTTTGTGCCTGCCCGTGTCTCTGTCCTCTCTGTTTAAAAATGTCTGCTTGACAACGTATCCCTTTGTACATTTGCTGGTTAGTCTTTCTCATCTTATTTTAATGATTGTGTGTTTTGCCCGCGTGAGATTTTTCCTCATTGTTCTTCACAGTGTATACCCGTCTCTGTGTCTTTATTGTCACTGTGTTTCCTGATGTGACTCTGTCTGTGCCATTGGCACTGTGTTTGTCTCATCTGTCTGGCAGCACGTGAGACAGCTGCCGCCTCCCTGTCTGTGTCCATTTGCAGAGTGGGTCCCTTTACACATTTCTCTGTTTGTGTCTTTTATTATGTCTGTGTTTCTTTCTGAATGTGTCTCCCGTTGTTCATCTGCCTATCGGCCTTGTCTGTCCATCTTTTTTTGTCACTGGGTGTGCCACCACAGCTTTGCTGCTCTGTGTTTTAGGTTGCAGTTGTCTGTGTCTGTCTTCTCTCCATCTTTACTTCTGTGTATGTATGTGTGTGTGTGTTGTGGGTTATTTGCAGCCTCATTAAGCTCCAGTGTTTTCCAGATTGGACACAAGCAGGTCATTATTTTTGATGACATTTCTTTAAAGATGTTTTGAATATCAGACAGGATGCTCGTATACTTGGAACCATCTGAAGAGTAATCTGCTCATCTGGTAAAGAGGGTTCAAAAACTGGTCAGAGCAGCTCTCAGTATATCCCCCGTGTGACACAGCGAATGGGCTGTAAGTCACGTTTAATAATCCACATTAAGGAAATGGCTTTGGCCCAGAAGACTGAGGCAGACAGAGTCAGACCTCAAGATTTAACCACAGATTTGAACCTTCTCCTTTCTTTACCAATTTGTAGGTTGCACATTTCATCATTAGTGTTTGTTTTATGATAAGAGCAATTGTGGAATTTAGGGGATGTTCCTCTTTGAAAAGACCCTGATATCATTTAAAGTTCTGATTATTTTTTAAATATTACCATATAAGAAAAAAGGAAATTTTGGCTTCACCTTTTTCATTATAAAAAATCATTATAACGGCGGCACGGTGGCGCAGTGGTAGCGCTGCTGCCTCGCAGTTAGAAGACCCGGGTCCTCTCTGTGTGGAGTTTGCATGTTCTCCCCGTGTCTGCGTGGGTTTCTTCCGGGCGCTCCGGTTTCCTCCGACAATCCAAAGACATGCAGGTTAGGTGAATTGGAGATTCTGAATTGGCCCTAGTGTGTGCTTGGTGTGTGGATGTGTTTGTGTGTGTCCTGCGGTGGGTTGGCACCCTGCCCAGGATTGGTTCCTGCCTTGTGCCCTGTGTTGGCTGGGATTGGCTCCAGCAGACCCCGTGACCCTGTATTCGGATTCAGCGGGTTGGAAAATGGATGGATGGATGGATAGTTTCCAAGTCTTTACTAATAAAGTACTGTCAGAATTTGAATTTAGATTTTGGGAGATTTTCTTCTATACTATTCATTTTACTTCTTCTTTTTTTTTTTTGTCATTTTCTGTTGTCACTTTATGACATTTTCTTTTTTTGTTGTGGACAGTGACCTCCAGTCGCTATTGTGTGATAACCATAAGTCACAGCACAGGATGTCATTTATCAGGTCAATTCAAGTTGATTTATAGAGCACCTTTGGAACAACAGCTATGGTGGGATCATGGTAACATGGGTTCAAATGTTTGTGGCTTTTGGGAGATCTTTGTGGTTTCAGGTTATAATTCGATTTTGATAATTAGGATTTTGGGTGCTGTTTGATTCATTTTTGGATTACCTGTTGGGCTTTGGCTTAAGGGTTTCCTTTATCCTGGCTTTAGACCTTGTGAGTATTTCTAACTAATTTTCCAGTCCTCTTTTTTTGTATCTGACATTTTCAACTTGATAGTGTATTCTGCTCTGTTATCAGTGTCAAATCAAGTCCTGCACACTTAACTTGTGTATGTCTGTATGTAAAGTACTTGTCACCGAAGTTTAATGTGCAGCTCAACTTTACACTCCAAGTAGAAATTACTGACACATCAGTACAACATCTGTGTTTACAAGCTTCATTTTTCATTTACAGAAATTATTTTTTAAGTATTGAGTCTCTGTGATTGCCATGTCATAGACTGACGTCCTGTCGTGTTGCCAGGATTGGGTCCAGAACCCTGTGACTCGCAGTAAGTTCAGGTAATGAGTGGATGTTTGCATGTTGGACTTATTCCTAGAAACTAATGACTTAAAGGATTCAGAAAGTATTCAGACCCCTTCACTTTATTCAGACTTCCATCCATCCATCCATCCATTTTCTAACCCGCTATATCCTAACTACAGAGTCACGGGGGTCTGCTGGTGCCAATCCCAGCCAACACAGGGCGCATATGTTTACCATTATTACCCATCAATCTACACCTAATAACCCAAAAAGACAAAGTGAAAACATTTCTTCAGAAAGGTTAGCAAATTTGTTAATTTTCAAAAACTGAAATTTCTTATTCATATAATTATTCAGCTGCGGTGGGCTGGTGCCCTGCCCAGGGTTTGTTTCCTGCTTTGCGCCCTGTGTTGGCTGGGATTGGCTCCAGCAGACCCCTGTGACCCTGTGGTTGGGATATAATGGGTTGGATAATGGATGGATAATTATTCAGAACTTTGTAGAAGTCCCTATGGCAGCAATTCCAGTTCTGGGTATTGTTGAAGTAAGTCTCTATAAGCTTTGCACACCTGGATTTGAGCAGTTTTTCTCATTTTTCTTTGCAGATCATCTGAAGATCATTTAGTCGGGATGGGAAGGATCCATAAACTGCCGTCTTCATGTCTCTCCACAGATGTTCTATTGGGTTTAAGTCTGGGCTTTGGCTGGGCCACTCAAAGACAATCGGAGACTTTCCTGAAACCACTCCAGTGGTGTCTTTGTTTTGAATCATCGTTATTCTGAAAGGTGAACTGTCCACTCTGGAGTAGGTTTTTTTTTTTTTTCCAAGGACCATTCAGTTTTTGTCAACATTCATTCGTCCCTTAATTCTGACCAGTCTCCCTATCCCTGCCACCGAGAAGTACCCGTAGCATCATTGCTGCAATCACCATAATTCACCATAGGTAAGGTATTAGGCAGATGATGAGCAGTGCCCGGTTCTCACCAGACATAGTGCTTGGAGTTCCATTTTTGCTTCATCAGACCAGGGAACCCTTTTCCTTGTGCTCTCAGAGTCCTTTAAATACTGAAATATGCCTTTTCTACCTCAAGAGTGACTTCCATGTACCTACTCTACTGAAAATGCCTGATTGATTGGGTGCTGTTGAGATGGTTGTCCTTCCAAAAGGTTTTCCCATCTCAGCAGAGGACTTTTGAAGCTCTGTTAGTGTGACAGTCAGGTTGTTGGTTGCCTCCCTGACCACCCTTCTTGCCCGGTTACTCAATTTCACTGGATTGCCAACCCCAAACCTTTCCATTTCACAATTAATTTAGGCAGTGTGCTCCTGGAGTACTCACAACTTTAGGGTGGTGTTATCCCCTTGGCCTCGTCTGTTCCTCACCAC